>NC_089841.1:54067481-54084642 GCF_035609145.1 Eleutherodactylus coqui | reverse complement strand
TCGTGTTCTCTCTCTCTCTCTTTGGCGTCTCGTTCTCTCTCTCTCTCTCTCTCTCTCTCTCTCTCTCTCTGGCGTCTCGTTCTCTCTCTCTCTCTCTCTCTGGCGTCTCGTTCTCTCTCTCTCTCTCTCTGGCGTCTCGTTCTCTCTCTCTCTCTCTCTCTGGCGTCTCGTTCTCTCTCTCTCTCTCTCTCTCTGGCGTCTCGTTCTCTCTCTCTCGCTCTCTCTTTGGCGTCTCGTTCTCTCTCTCTCTCTCTCTCTCTCTCTCTGGCGTCTCGTTCTCTCTCGCTCTCTCTCTCTCTCTCGTTCTCTCTCTCTGGCGTCTCGTTCTCTCTCTCTCGCTCTCTCTCTGGCGTCTCGTTCTCTCTCTCTCGCTCTCTCTTTGGCGTCTCGTTCTCTCTCTCTCTCTCTCTCTCTCTCTCTCTCTCTCTCTCTCTCTCTCTCTCTCTCTCTCTCTCTCTCTCTCTCTCTCTCTCTCTCCGGCGTCTCGTTCTCTCTCTCTCTCTCTCTCTGGCGTCTCGTGTTCTCTCTCTTTGGCGTCTCGTTCTTTCTCTCTCTCTCTCTCTTTGGCGTCTCGTTCTTTCTCTCTCTCTCTCTCTTTGGCGTCTCGTTCTTTCTTTCTCTCTCTCTCTCTCCTCAGAGTGTGTCTCTCTCTCTCTCTCCTCAGCGTGTCTCTCTTTCCTCTGCATCTCTTTCTCTTTCCTCAACCTTTCTTTCTTTCGCTTTCACTTTCTTTCTCTTTCACTCTTTCTTTCTCTTTCACTTTCTCCCTCGCTTTCTCTTTCTATCTCCCTCTCATTCTCCCTCTCTTTTACTCTTTCTCCCTCTCTTTTACTCTTTCTCCCTCTCTTTTACTCTTTCTCCCTCTCTTTCACTCTCTCTCTTTCACGCTCGCTTTCACACTCTCGCTTTCACTTTTTCACCTTCTCTCTCTCTTTCACCCTTTCTCTCGCTTTCAATCTCTATTTCTCTTTCACCTCTTTTTCACTCTTTTTTTCACACGCTCTTTTTCGTGCGCTCTCTTTTGCGCGCGCTCTTTCCTCTGAGAGTGCAGTGTGTTTTGTGAGAAGAATGCATTGCGGTCCTTAAAAAATTTCATGTGTTTGATATTTCAGTAAGAAAATAGAATCTCCTCTCATTAAACTCGCTTGTGGTCTATGAGTGTGCGAAACAATATTGTTAACTCACCCATAGGAAATATTTGGCAAATTTTCTGCAGAATTGCATAGATAAATAGGCCATGCTGCCATCTCTGTATCTCACAGCATCGCTGGAAGGAAGATCGCACATGTAACTGGACACCTTTAATATATTGGCTTCTATTTCCATGCGAGTATTGTGCGTCTCGCAACGCACAAAACTCGTACAAGAAAATCATTTGCTTAGGCTGCATGAAAATCGTCCGCTTAGGCTGCCTGTCCACGGGCGATGATCCTGTGTGGATCATCACGTTGTGTGAAGCTTTCTATAGCGTTGCTGTGATAAGCGCAGCGTCCACTAGTGGAGAGTCATAGCGATTCTCCGCTTGCGGGATCTAAATCGTGGCCTGCCGCGATTCTCCATGGTTAGACCTGGCAGCGCTCCCCCTCGTCCCCTGCGGCGGGGTACCGCTGGCGATATTCCGTCACGGCTGTGGACAGGGGCCTTCAATACAACCTCTTCCTCATATATTTTTATTGACTGTATGCTTGTTTATATTTCGTATTCCTTTCCTATTAACATAATAAAAGGATACAAACAGGTGATTTTCCTCCATTTGTTCTGTAATCTGCAGTAATAATAATGTGATTCCCGTTTCCAGAACATTTTACTTCACAATAGAGAAATAATGTAAAAATAGTTTCTGCTCTTCATCTTCCCTTCAATCCCTTGTAGGAATGAAACTGTGATTTGTGTAGCAGACATTGTAGCTCCCCATTGTGGTTGTAGAATGTTATGTTCTTGGCGGCTCTTCTGCCCCGTAACCCTGTGTGTTTTTGCCTTTTCATGCTAATGTTTAGCCCTTTATTCCGCGCTCACGATAAACTGAAGAGGCTTGTAGATTGTCAATCAATATTTGCACATCAGATTTAAACAAAAAAGGGCAGAGTCCCCCCCCCCCCCCCCCCCTCACAGGCAGTTTACAATATTTTTGAGAATCCAGAGAGCAATTTCTCCCCGTCCTCCCCATTTAATGGCCGCATTCTTTTCTCCTCTGCTATCACTTAGGAGCTTGTATTGAATTTACAATAAAATAAAAAGAAGTGACCTCTGGTAAAACCCTGGAGATCAACAATATCAGTCTCGGTTATGCACATGTTAAATTGTTCCAATGCAAGAGGCGGAAAAAAAAAAAATCTCCGAACCTGCCTCGTTTTATTGGGATTGATCAGGATGTGACCCGAGCCGTTTGTACGAGACCGCAATATTAATAATCATCAGCAATATCCTGCAGAGTGAGGAGTGACGGAGCAACGCGCGGGGTGCGATTAATACTCAACCCTAGTGCACTAAAACAAATGCCTTAGCAGTTTTAAATGGGGTTTTATTTTAACCCCTTAATGATGTAGACCCCCCCTATTTTTATTTTTTTCCCAAAATTCAAAAATACATAACTTTTTTTTATTTATCCATCAGCGTCGATGTCGGCGGGCTTGATACTTGCAGGACGAGTTGTATATTTCAATGGTAATGTTTAGTGTACCATATAATGTACTGAAAAACATTAGCAATTTCTAAGTGCAGCTTCATTGAAAAAAATGTAATTCTGCCATCTTTGCGGGTGGGTGTGGTGGGGAGGGGGGTTTACGGCATGCACAAAAATAACATGATAACTTTATTCTGTGAGTCAGTACAATTATGGTGATTTTTTTTGCTGTGCTAGTTTTAAAAATAAAATACCGTTGGAGAAAAATATAGCAGAATTACTTTTTCCTGCCATCTTCTGACAGCTATGGCATTTTTTTGACATCAACATAGTTTTTGATTACTTTTTTTGGGGGGGGGGGGGAGGGGGGATGGGATGTCCAAAAAAGCGCAATTCTGGCATTGTGCATTTTTTTCTGATGAACTTTTCTTTGAAGAATACCAAATATGCTTTTGGCTTTTCTGTTTTTGATCTTTTTAATTATAAATATGGGAAAAGGAGGCGTCTTTCAAAATTTTATTGGCTTTTTTTTATAATAATTTATAATACTGTTTTGAAACTAATTTTTGTATTGTTTTCTTTAGTTTCCATAGGGGACTTGAACTTGCGATTGTTTGGATAATCCAATACCATAGTATTGCATTATGCTTCATTCTAGCAGGCAGTTTATCAAGCCAGGCCTGTGGCATGGCTTAATGGTAGAGATGAGCGAGCCTACTCAGCCACGTCCCTTTTTCGCTCGAGTGCCGCGATTTTCGAGTACTTCCGTACTCGGGCGAAAAGATTCGGGGGGTGCCGTGGGTGAGTGGGGGGTTGCAGCGGGGAGTGGGGGGGAGAGAGAGAGAGAGCGGGCTCCCCCCTGTTCCCCGCTGCTACCCCCCGCGCCGCCACTCCCCCCGAATCTTTTCACCCGAGTACTGAAGTACTCGAAAATCGCGGTGCTCGATCGAGTAAATACTCGAAACGAGTAGATTCGCTCATCTCTACTTAATAGGCAATCAGCCATGGTAGCCCTGAAAGCCTTCAGAAGGCCAAGAGCTGCCACGGTAACCAAACAATACCTCGCAATCTCATCAAGGGGGAAAGGGCATTGGAGATCCCCAAATAACGATCTGGGCATTTAAACGCCACTGTACGAATTAAAAGCATTTAAAGGATTATCAACCGTAATCAGCATGCATGCTGATTGCGGCTGTTGCAAGTGGGTGGCAGCTCTCTGAAACAGCTGGCAGCCGCCGTTAATCGAGCCGAATTGGCTGCTGATCCTGCTCCATACATACCTTGCATTCCCATGACGTAAATGTACGTCCTGGGGCTTGAGGGGGTTAAAAGCTGTTGTGGCAGAATTATATTTATATTATTTTTGTTTCAATTTTTTTTTTTATTTATTGCATTAATTTTCTTAAAATGCGTTTTACAGGGAATGTGTAATCAGAAAAATGACCTCTTGTATATATCAACATTTTATTTTAGACATTTTATAAAAATATTTTTGGTGATTTTGTTTGTTTGTTTGTTTTAACTTCATTTTGTTTTCAGTTTCACTATCTATATTTAAAAATATCCTCAAATATTGCAGTTTTCACACTGACCGCTAAAGGCCCTTTTACATGCAACGATTATCACTCAAAATTCGTCCAAGCGGCCAAAGTGATAATGGTTGCATGTAAAAGTGAAACCATTGCTCACTTGTTGTTAGCACTCCTTTAAGCTGACTTTTCTGTGAGCTGAAACGACCTCGTTAACACTCGCGGGATTGCTGGCTTCTCGTGCTGTGTGAAAGCTTCCCATAGGAAGTGCTGACTGAGAAGCCAGTGAGCGGCCGGCAACTAGCTACTGTCCTCTCTTTAATTTTTCCTAAAACAGAGGCGACTAACAGAATTTTGGCTTAAAACTTGTCGTGGTAAACACTTCTGTAAAGGCATACTGTTGTGGAGTTGGATCATTGAAGAATTCCTTGTTTCTTTCTATATTTTCAACCTCTGTCTCCTTTATAAAACCTTTTCACTATCTTTCTCCTTTAATCTGCTTTCCCTATCCTTCTTTATATGTCTATAACCCTTTTCTTACGTCTTTCTTCTCTTACTACAATTCTTCTTCCTATATCTTTGTCATTACTGTAATCTTTCCTTGTACTCACTACACCTCTTCCTTCTCACAGCACTGTAAAATCCTCTTTCTTCTTCCTGCTCTTACTTGATCTTCTCTCTTTTCTCTCCAACCGCTGAATCTTCACTAACTAATTTTCCTAACAGGAATCCTAACTGGCAACCTGTGTGGGACTTTCCCTTATTTTCCCCCAATCATGGGCCTCCTTTGTCACTCCACTGTCTGCCAGCCAATCCCATTGTTGCCATACAGCAGATTAGCCAATGAGATTAGGGCAGCTGTCAGCCAATGAAGGAGCAGGGCACTTGTCAGACAGATTTTCAGTAGCATTCACATCTCCAATCTCTAAAATCTCTATCATTATAAGCTTTTAAAAGCATATACTCAAATATAAAACATTACCATATTAAACATTATGTAGTGCGCACTCGGGGCCACTACAAGAGAAGTGCAGAGAGCAGAAAATATTAGAACAAAACCAAGAAGGAGGGGAACGGGAAGTCTGACTCTAAACTTAAACATGATGAGAACCTAGCTAAAGGTGGAGCACTTGCCCTGATTATGGCAACCCCATGTCAGGAACCTATGATGATCCTGACTCTCCATTGTTGGAAAACAGGAATAATGTTTGCTGCAAGAAATACCAATATATATGGTGTGGCTGTAAGATACACAATGAACCAGATAAAACACCGACGAGTCAGGAGATAGCTTTAACACCAAACAGACTTATCTGAAAGTGCAACAGGACAGGAACCACCAAGTAGATCAGAAACGTCATCAGAGTAGAAGTGTAACAGGCGTCCTCAATGGGGAGGAACCAGAATAAATGTGTACAGACAAGCGCTCATTGGCTGGCTGGAACACATGCTTTCCAGCCGACCAATCCATCCACACACCAGCAAAGAAGTGCTCATGTCCACTTCCCACACAAGAATCACTCTGAGCAAGCGCTGGTATGTGGATCATGTGGGCCAGGCCTGACGTCACCCAGTCCTGATCCAACATGGCTGGTGAGCCATGACAGCATGGAGCAAAACACAGTCTTCATGACCAACTTTCTTGTGCTTTGTATGAAAGGCTCAATATGCTCCATTAAGAGTCAGTACTACCTGAGTAGTGAATCATAGAATGCTAGATTTGGAAGGGGCCAATAGGGTCTTCGGGTCCAACCTCCTGCTCAGTACATGAGGCTTAATGCCATTCCATTTACTAGTTTGATCACCTCCCTTGTGTCCCACAGCAGCTCTATTATGTCATTCTTATACACTGGAGCACTAGGAGTCTGTCTGCTGATGGATATAGATGTAAAATGATGTTCTCTACATGTTGATGTTCATATATGCCTCTCAGGATGGATTGTATTTGGCTTAGAAGCAGCTTCCTGGCACTGACCACACGTTTTGTGTTCACATTGACGTCCATGTAAGGCCACTGCTGTCATGCCAGGCCTTCCCTTCGGATCAATTTAAACCTGATATAGAAGAAAAGAAAAAAAAAAAAATGTGTTGCCAATGACGCCATTTTACAAATTACTCCATTAAAACATGAAGCCCCATTGTTTGGATAGTTTTTTCCCCCTTTTAGGAGTTTATTTGTAACGGAGCAGACATACACACAGAATTATTTATCTTACATCAAGGAAGGTCAAGTGCAATATTATTAGTTTTATCTTTTATTTATATGGAGCTGACATGTTGTGCAGCGCTGTTCAAAGGTCATTATTCATGTCTTTGTGGTCAGTGCGCAGCACCCCTGTGTCAGCGCTCTACGTATTACGGATTAAGAATGTATGAGCAGCATCTGCGGGACAGGAAGAATTTTATCTGAACCACGTAATCATCTGATCTCACATTTATTATGAATGTCCGGAGATCTGAGACCCAACGCGTCCCCTGAGATTCTAACTATCAGGGATTTCTAATTAATTAAAAGGCTGAAAAAATTGTTTTTTCTTTCTTTTTTTTTTTTTTTAAGTTTTACAAATTTATTTTTGCTTTTGTATATTTTTTTTTTAAACTTGCACCTTGTTGTTTCTTATATTCTATTTTTTTAGAATTTTTTTATATTATATTTCTTGTATTTTAAATTAATTTTGTATTTTTGAATTTGGGAATTTATCTTTAAAGATTTTATATAATATATTTTTTGTTGTGTTATATTCTTGATAGCTTTTAATAATTTGGGTCATTTTTGTTCTACTTTTATACTTTTTTTGTTTTCACTTTTGGACTCTATTTTAGTATTTTATGTAATATATTTTGATTTCGTAACTTTTTTTATACTTTGTACTTTTTTCTTTTGATGGGTTTAGGATAGCTTATATTGTGTTGGTAATTTGAGCTATTTTATGTTCTAATTTTTATTTTTTTATTTTTCCTTTTCCAGCTGGAGTGACAGCTGAATCCATACAGGCTGGCAGCGCTAGTCCTGATTCTGCAGGGTCAGAGGTGAAAGTTCAGGAGGAAGAGCACGATCTGGTGGATGATGATCTTGCAGCAGGTAATTAGTTTTTTTTGCTTCCTAACGTTGATATTTCTGTCCTGTAGATTGCTTTAGAACAACCCCTTTATCCATGAGATTCAGTAGACAAAACTGAACCCCCCCCCAAAATTGTGAATGATGTAAATAGTGTTTTCTGATATAACCTTCCAACATGGCACTCTCCACCTGATTTGTCTAGCAATCTCTAGTCTTTTTTTCTTTCTCTCCATCTGTCTATCTGTCTGTTGTGTGTGTTTGTATATGTATACGCAGTATATGTGTATGTATATACAGTATATGCGCATGTGTTATAAAATATCCGTCTTTCAATGTTCCTCTAAATAAGATGGTTTAGAGACCGGAAACCAAGACCAGACATTACTTGATCAGAGTCTGTTTGAAGGGGTATTACGGGACTTTTACTATTGATGAACTAACCTCAGGACAGGTGGTCACTGGTTGATCGTCAGGAGTCCAGCATTCTGGATCTCTGCTACTTAACTGATCTTTTGGCTTGCTGTCTTTGCAGGGGCCTGGGCAATATGTGTGGTCAGGGCCAGACATGTAATAGATAGCTTCACTCCTGAGGATAGTTCATCAGTAGGAAAAGTCCCAGACAAGCACCTTTAATCATCAGTAGTAACTTTGATAGGAGTTTATGTCCACCGTTGTGTGGTTAAGTCCATGTGATTACATCATACAGGAAGTTCTGGTTGAGTCAAGTAGAGAAGGTGTCGTCGAAACTGGATTCAGACATTTTATTGCTATGAAATTGTCCCAGTGGGGTGAATCTGTTATCTAGTGATAAATATGGGTAAAAAGAAATGTAAAACTGACTATTTTTTAAAGGGGTTTTCTGTCCTATTTTTCACTGATGACTTATCCCAGCTGAACGTCCAGCCTGCTGTTCAGTCATAAACGGACAGGAGAGGAAGTGCATGTGCTAGCTTCACTCCCATTGAAATCAATGGGAGAGCCACGCTACAATGGCACTTGCCACAACTGCACTTCCTACTCCTCTACTGGTCAGGACTGGATGTAATGTCCTTCATTTCCATTAAAATCAATGGGGAACCCACACGGCACTTCGACTGAATATGACGTCCTTACCAGCAGATGAACAGGAAGTGCTGTGGCAGCGCAGTTATCCCATTGATTTCAAAAGTAGTAAAGCCAAAACACGTACTTCCTGTGCTGACGGCTAAAGACTACATCCGGCCCAATGCACTATATTGCTGACTAGATGATCGGCCGATAGACAGGAGGCCCAAGCAGCAGAACCTTATCTATCAACTATTAATGGCCTATCCAAATTGGGTAAATGTAAGAAATGCAAAATAGGGCAGACAACCACTTTAAACAGGTATTCCTATCCAGAGCATTTCCTGTGGATGTACCATACTCGCAGCTAGTATTACTGGCTCACTTACAGAGCGGCCAGCAGGGGGCGGGGAGGCTGCAGGAGATTTCACTCCTCGCTCTCCCCCACTTTTCTCTATTGACTTAAAATAGCGGCCATTTAACACTGCTGCATAAACTATGGACAATGAGCTGAACAGTGATCGTTTAGTATAAATAGCAGCCGTTGAGTACTGAACAGCCCCTATATTAAGTCAATGGAGAGGGGCGGGGGAGCGCGAGGAGAGAAATCTCCTCCAGCCGCCCCGCTGTGAGGCAGCAATACTAGCTCCTGTGCAGCAGCACGGGAACAAGTATGTGCGAGGACGAGTGTCGGGCATTCTTAAATAGGCCTTAAGAAAAGAAGCTGCACTCAACAGTTAAGGCCTGTTTACTCGCAAAGATAATCTTTCAAACAAATGAAAGATTGAAAGATTTAGCAATCTATTTGCATGGCCTCCAGGAGCTGTTTGCAGAGCCCAGTGTGTGATCAAACACACTCCCAGCTGTGTAAACAGCTGCTGCAGATTCCATTGTATTAACAAGCTGCAGCGATAACCGCATGCGGTCTATTGAGAGATAAATGTGTTTGCTTTATCTCTCAGCAGCTCAAGGATGGATTTTAAGTTCATCTTAAAAGCATTGCTCAAACGAAAAGTACATGATACCTTTGTTTACATGTAACGATTATCGCTGATTTTCAGTCGGTTGAACGGATTTTGAGTGCTAATCGTTACATGTAAATGGGTCTTTAAGTTCTCTGCAGCTTCAGCACTGCTGCATTTTGATTACATAATGTGACTGCATACCCTGGATGGCAGAAGACTGCTGACGCCAATGATGGGCTGCATCAATCAGTTGGGTGTACAAGAATGTCACTGCTGCAGACATATAAACAAATCTCGGCAGGGAGGGCTGGTGTTGTGGAAGATGCAGAGTGTAGCTTATTTTGTTCTAAGGCTTCTGCCAAATAACTCCAATTTTTTATATCGGACAAGCCTTTTACATTTTACTGAGTGTTCAAAAAAGTTATGTACTCATGGGAAAGGAGAGTGACAACAAGTAAGGCTGCTATTACATTATGTACAGAGGGTTGTCATCCAACATTTTTTATGTCCTCAAACCAGACATTCCTAGTAACTAAGTCAACTAATAGAAGTGTAACAACCCAACAGAAGAGGACCTAATAATAGAACATTTTGAGTTAAGAGATAGGAGACCCTCATTTGAGACCTCCATCACTTAGCCTGTGTAGTTACTATGTGCGTCCATCTCACAGAAGGGTCGGCAGGAATGTGCAATATAGACAACTACTGAATTCACCACGTAATGCTTTCTTTTTCCTGTGGAGGCACTGCAGGAAATTACAGGTGATCATTGAAGGTGGGGGTGGGGGTGGGGGGGGGGGGGTCCCAGAACTGGAATTTGTTTTTCAATGGTTTTCAAGGTTTTCAGTTGACCCTTCTCACAAAAATGGATTCCTAATGAACAACTCCTTCCGTACTCTTTAAAATCTACTAATCTAGAAGTATATTTTTCATCCTTTTTATATTGATTTAGTTAAATCTTGAGATTGCTTTGGACCAGAATTAATTTAGTTTTTAAGTTGTTGTGGTCCTTTCTTAACTCTTTATGTAGCCTGTTGATATAGTTGTCCGCTGTACTTTGCCATAATGCATTGTTTCAGTTAAGATGAGATCCATATAACAAGCTTCTCTTCTTAAAAGGATTATATTGTATACCATACCTTTGGGAGGCCGAAAACTTCTGGTAGTCTAATGAAGTCCCCTGACAGTTAAAAGGCCATCATTATTTTTAGGCTGTCTTCTGGCTGTGTGCTTCATTTTTAACCCCCACCCTTATAGATTGAAGTATTGCGCTATATACTTTTGTAAGGTTTGGCCAGTGGAACACTTATTTACATGCTTAAAAAAAATCTGATACCTTTTTTCCTTAGTTAACACAATCACTTTATGATAATCTAGCTAGCAGGTGGCTGTCTCCTCCGGAGGGTAACCTTCCGGTAGTTGGCATTAAAGGGAATTTGGTTTAGAATGCAGCCCCACAGAGACGAGGAGTTGTCCATAATTTGTGTTAAAATCACTGCATTTCTGGGACTTGGGGGTAACATCAATAATTCCTTATGGGGTATAAAATGTGAGACCATCACAAAAAAACCAAAACCCATAGTTCGCAATTTTTGTAATTATTTCCCAAGATCACTTGCAATTTTTTTGCTCATAGGAAACCATTGACGTTCTGGCGAGTCACATTAATTCTGCTATTTGACCATGAATTGCTAGTGGCGTTCTTCCTCTGTTGAACGTTATCCTAAGCAAAAAGTAGTTAAAATAAAAATAATACAAAAGAAAGTTTTGACAAAGTGACAAATATTTGACACTCTGGTGTTCCATTTATCAAAAGGGAACCCATCAATTAGCTATAAGCACCATAAACTAAGTTATGTTTATAGTTTAGGTGAAGTGGAGTCCAAGGAGCTGTGTTTCATACTTGCTGGTCCCCTGTTTCTGTGGTGTCCCCCCGGCTAAGGTGGAGCCTGCACTTTTTCAGAAGGCTATGTATGCACCCTCCCATAGAGATGAATGGGAGTGCATGTGCATAGAGTCAAGCTGGTGTGCATACACTGACTTCGCAGGTATGAGGGACCGGGTGAGTATGAAAAGAGGCTCCTTGGACTCCACGTCACCTAAACTAGAAGCATCATTACTTAGTTCATGGGGCTTATAGTTGATGACAGGTTCCCTTTAATAAAGACTATTATAGAAGGGCTGATGCACACAACCCTGCAGAATATGGTGGCGCTTGATTTGGTGCCACAAAGTGAAGAGATATGGGGGGAGTGTATGGTACCAGAAATGGCGTAAATAAGTTACACATTTTAGCTCCAAAAGTCCAGCTTTCCACATTTATGTTGGCTCACAATAGTGAGCGTGTGCCCGCCCCATCCTGATGGATATATGTATAGTTTACACCGTAAATCTGCCATAAATTATATCAAAAATCTACTTCAGCTCATAGCCAGTGTAGATTTCTCTTTAGGCCAGCTGAAGACCCGAGATGCACCCAATGTATGAAGAGTCCACATGGTCCTTGCCATTTCTAGCATTTAGAGGAACGTTGGCACGAGGAGGCGGGTTCAGTGTATTGTACAACGCCTCGACACACTCCGACTCATATTGCCTGATGGTGTTCTATCATTTCATGAGACCCAGTGTTATCACAGGGGTGTGATATGAATTAGAGGAAGCATACACATCAATGTTCACATCATAAAGGGCTCCTTTCATGGAACTATTATTGTTCAAACAAATCACTGAATTGTTTGAATTTGAATGAATCGTCCAATGTAAACCCAGCCAGCGGCTGAATGAGAATTCATTCACTTATCGTGCATTTTATGCAAGCATAGAAATTATCATTAGCTCGTTTGCCGATAATTCGGGTTAAACACCAATCGTTCAGTCGTTCTCAGCCACTTATACAGTGAACCGAACGATCTTGTAAATAAAAGATATTTAATATTTTTACATATTTAATATTAAATGGCACCTATAACTTAAAAAAGGAGCATTGTAACTTTAAAAATGTCTACTATTTTGTAGTAGCTCTCTGCTCAGGGTAATAGTGGGGTCCCAAGCAGGGAGGAAGCCTTTTAAGAAAATCATCTGTCCTTAATAAGGACATATCCAGTGCCTTGTCTAGCATGTGATATTGTCTTGTAGTTGTATAAGTAGTGTGTGCAACATTTGTAGCAGGACCTAATGGGGTTGTCCGACTTCTAGCTGTGGCCCTAGTTTGGTACTGCAGGCTGAGTCTTGCTGAAGTGAATGGGACTCTGCCTGCTATACCAACCAGGACCACTGCGCAATGTACGGAGCTGTCTGCTTCATGCCGGAAAACATTTAGAGATGGGACAACCCATTTAAGGAGTATTCATACTCTGCTCTTTTATCTATTGTAGACTTCCATGTTCTATGCAAAAACCTATATAGGGATGGAGATGGAGACCTCTTTTGTCTCCATTCACTTGATCTTCTTGTCCCATTTCTAGCTGTTGTGTTGCAGACAGCGCCATACACTGCACAGTGGCCCAGGTTGGAACTGTATTATCATACTCGTTATTTGCAATATAGTAATATATGTAAATCTGTCCTATCGAGAAAAAATTGTCTTATTGAAGCAAAAAATGCCATCCAGCCATCTTGAGATCTTCTTATCCAAACCTAGACCTAAATCAATGGAAAATAATTACATTTTTGCCTTAAAATGAATAGTTTTAACAGAAAGCAAAGCAGATGGGAGGCTGGCAGAAAAAAAAAAAAAACAGTTTGATTGAGACAATTTCAAGCTCGCCCGGGCCGACTTCAGAATACGATGCAGCTCTTTTCTTTATCTCGTCTTCTCTAAAGCTAATATCTATTGATCTCCTTTCCAAAGTAATGCCTACGTGCAGCGGTCAACAAGAGGCTCAGCCCGCCAACGGAGGGTTCACCAAACACTTACATTTATCCACAGATTCTTTTTTTTTTTTTTTTTTTAGACCGATCACTTTCACATTAATCCTTTTAAGGATTAATGCATTTCAGTTTAGACAGTAAAGAAAAAAAATACTGAAAAAAAAAAACTAGGAAAGCCGAAGCCGTTTACAGGAAAATAGCTTAATTGCTGCTACCGTATTACATGTGTTCGGAGCGGGGGAGAAATGTCTGCCTTGCATTTTAAATATTTATAGTCTTTGAATTATCTGTTTTCTGTCATGATCAACTTTAATGTAGTATCTAATCTTTCTAAAATAGGTTTTAATTTGTGTTTTATATTCTCCCCTTGCAGTAAATCGCCTCATATGTACAGTTGCATTATAGCCGTATAATAGAGCCATCATCTGTTATTAATGATATTTAATTTTTTTCGGAAATTAAACAAAAAATTATTAAAGGTTAAAACAAAGAAAAATTGAAAGTGGTGGGTGGTCACATGCCGTTGATTGTGCACATGGCTGCTCAGCCACTTGCAGGCATGTGACCACCCGCCGCTTCTTCAAGGATCCATGCGGCGGGCACTAGGTCTACAGCCCTAGACAGAGAGCTGGCAAGATAGGTGAGAATTGAATTTCTCTTTATTTTAATCCTTTATATATAATTTTTAATGTCCCGAAAAACTTCTTTAAACGTCCAGCCTTTTAAGGGTTAATTCATACATGGTAGATATGTTTGTACAGAAATTTGTGCTGCTGCCCCACTTATCTAAATGGGGTTTGAAACAAAAATCAATGCACATACTGCAAAAACAAGCCCATGCAAAAATATGGAGTGGAGTTTTCAGTTGCAAAAATTTCTGCAGCGTTTGAGTTCACCATAATGAGATGACTCTGCAGATTCTGTCCCTGCCTACACAGCAAAACTGTGTAGAAAAAGGGAGTTTCTGAACACAGGGAATGTTATATTGTGTGTGCTTCAGAGGCCATTTAACAACTGCAACATCAGGATTTTTTTTATGTGGATAATGGCTCACACCCACAGGCATTTTATTCTCTCTTGCACTGCAAGAGCAAATGAACACTCGCCTCGCAGCGCAAGAAAAACGCTGTAATATCCCCAGTGTTTTTACAATGGGGCCAGCGGCAGCAGCGCCAGCCCCATTGAAAACATAGGGAGAATACCGCAGACTTCTGCCACAGCTGTGACAGTTGTGGCAGAAGTCCCGCATGCTATCCCATTGCTTTCAATGGGGTCGGCGCTGCTGCTGCCGGCTCCATTGAAAGCAGTGGTTCTTGGCAGCCCCCGCAGAATGGTTTTCGGGGAAGGGCTTGAAATATAAGCCCTTCCTTAAAAATCATCATTAGCTGGTTAAAAACCCCCCCAAAAAAGCATTTACTCACCTCTCCGCTGCTGCTATCAGCACTCCCCCGTGGAGAACGACTGATAAAACTGATCACTAAAATCAAGCTCACTTGGTTTTAATGATTAGCAAAAAGAGCCCGAAATGCGGGTGCCCCGGCCCATTTACAAGCACTGATTATTGCTGAAACGATCGCCGATGAGCGAAGTTTTAGCGATAATCGTCCAGTGTAAATGGGCCTTTACAGTCATATGGGTTTGTGTAGGTTTCTTCAGTTTTTCCTTGCACGTGTCCTAATTGGTTGATTTCCTATAGAATAGGCAATATTTTAGCTATAATAGGGGGAAATTGCATTGTTAGCCTTATTGGATACAGGGACTAATGTGAGTGATCATCTTTATACAGCATGTTGGGCTTATATAAAAAATAGAGATGAGCGAACGTGCTCGGCCACGCCCCTTTTTCGCCCGAATACCGCGATTTTCGAGTACTTACGTACTCCGGCGAAAAAATTCGGGGGTCGCCGTGGCGGCGCGGGGGGTTGCAGCGGGGAGTGGGGGGGAGAGGGAGAGAGAGAGGGCTCCCCCCTGTTCCCCGCTGCTACCCCCCACGCCGCCACGCCTCTCCCCGCCCCCCGGCGCACCCGAGTACTTTTCACCCGAGTAGTGAAGTACTCGAAAATCGCGGTGCTCGATTGCGAAATCGCCCTTACCGAGTACGTTCGCTCATCTCTAATAAAAAACAATACATTATAGACCATCCTGGTGGAGCATTGAGATTCAGTGCAATGTAGATTTACTCTTTGTAAAAAAAAAAAGAAAATCAAGCGTCTAGTTGTTGTTTTATACAAAACTCTGCATAGTTACATATCAGATATGCAAATTATTAGAGTTGTGGCATAATTATATGAACGTCTTGCCACCTGAGACCCCAAAAGTGGTTCCATCCTTGGTCTATAAAAAGGCTTATTGTGTTTAATGGTCTCTTCTTGAGTAGAGCTTGTTGGCCACTAGACGCCTCTACAACATATTGGTATGTGAGAAATTTGATGGTCGTATTGATGAATTTCCGCTACCTGGGCCGGTTTGACCGAACTATTAGGAGTCTGTGGGACCAATGGATGTGTGAGGGCACACATAAGGCGACTGGGCTTAGGACGTCCTCGACAGATGAAAGGATTGGCTGATCATCCAACAAGCACAACCAGCTCCTATTGCTTCATTGTCCGCCATACAGAGACAGGGGACATCATTGATACAGATCCCCCCTGTCTGTTGGAACCGTTTCCAGGTGCTTGGCTGCAGGACATTTGATCTCACAGCGTCCATTACATGTTCTGTCTTTGACATCCACCCATCAGTGCTTCCTTTTGCAGTGGTGGCATGGACAATGACACTGGACTGCTACAGAGTGGAATTGAGTTGTCTTCAGTGACGAATCCAGGTTTAGTTTGGGCAGTAATGACGGCCGTGTTCATGTTTGGAGACCTCGGGGTGAGCGCCTCAGTCCTGCCTTTGTTGCCCCCACTACTGGTGTGATGATCTGGAGGGCATCACATACAACAGTCAGTCCCCCCTACTAGTGGTAGGAGGGACAAGGACAGCTCAGCAATATGTTGAGCATATTTGTGTTCCTGCAGCCATTTGTGTTCCTCTCATGGCGGCCTTCAAGAGGCTTCCAGCAGGATAATACTCGGCCGCACACACAAAGGGGTCAAAGGAATGTCCCCACAACATTGTTACACATTCCATGGTTGCCGGTCACCAGATTTATCAACAATAGAACATGTATGGAACCATCTGGGACACCAACTTGGACAGCCTACAAGTTTGCACGATTTAGAGGTTCAGTTGCAACAAATGTCGGTCGATAGGCTGCAGGATATTTAATGGAACCTGTATGCCTCCATGTCCACCTGTATCACATCTTGAATCCAAGCTATAGGCGGTACAACAAAGTACTAGAGCCTCCATGCCTGTCAGTATTATATCTTGTATTCAAGCTAGAGGCGGTACAACAGGGTACTAGAGCCTCCACGCCCGCCTGTATCACATCTTGTATACAAACTAGAGGCGGTACAACAGGGTGCTAGAGCCTCCATGCCCACCTGTATCACATCTTGTATCCAAGCTAAAGGCGGTACAACAGGGTACTAGAGCCTCCATGCCTGCCCGTATCACATCTTGTATACAAACTAGAGGCGGTACAACGGTACTAGAGCCTCCATGCCCCCCGTATCACATCTTGTATCCAAGCTAGAGATGGTACAACAGGGTACTAGAGCCTCCATGCCCCCCGTATCACATCTTGTATCCAAGCTAAAGGCGGTACAACAGGGTACTAGAGCCTCCATGCCTGCCCGTATCACATCTTGTATACAAACTAGAGGCGGTACAACGGTACTAGAGCCTCCATGCCCCCCGTATCACATCTTGTATCCAAGCTAGAGATGGTACAACAGGGTACTAGAGCCTCCATGCCCCCCGTATCACATCTTGTATCCAAGCTGAAGGCGGTACAACAGGGTACTAGAGCCTCCATGCCCACCTGTATCACATCTTGTATTCAAGCTAGAGGTGATACAGCTGGGTAATAGAGCCTGCAGGCCTGCCCATATCACATCTTGTATCAAAGCTAGAGGCGGTACAATAGGGTGCTAGAGCCTCCATACCTGTACATATCACATCT